>NC_000082.6:73299588-73337088 GCF_000001635.26 Mus musculus | reverse complement strand
GGGTTTTGGGACAGAATAATGACAGGCCATAACAAAGAGACCAACTATGATTTGTTGTCTGAGTGATGTCTAAGACTGAAAGCCAGAATAACGCCATTCATTTCAAGTTGGTACACATAAGATTTGAGATCCGAGAAAGGAGGGTCAAAAGGTTTACCAGTTTTTATAAGAGTTTTGTTATTCTCAGGTTTGTATCTATTTATCTCTTATCTTCCATCTTTGATTTCACATATATGATTACTAGGTTTCTTATCTATAGGATGGAACAGTACTGAAATCAAATGTCACGTGAGTTTATTTGAAGTTTATCAAATTGATGATGACAATAACATGTAGTAATACATCAACTACAACATAATATCATCTGGGAATGAGTTTACTGTTAACAACCTGTACTGGCTAGTTTTGTGTCAACTTGACACAGCTGGAGTTATCACAGAGAAAGGAGTTTCAGTTGAGGAAATGCCTCCATGAGATCCAGCTGTAAGGCATTTTCTCAATTAGTGATCAAGGGGGAAAGGCCCCTTGTGGGTGGGACCATCTCTGGACTGGCAGTCTTGGGTTCTATAAGAGAGCAGGCTGAGCAAGCCAGGGGAGGCAAGCTAGTAAGGAACATTCCTCCATAGCCTCTGCACCAGCTCCTGCTTCCTGACCTGCTTGAGTTCCAGGCCTGACTTCCTTTGGTGATGAACAGCAGCATAGAAGTGTAAGCCGAATAAACCCTTTCCTCCCCAACTTGCTTCTTGGTCATGATGTTTGTGCAGGAATAGAGACCTTGACTAAGACACAACCTATGGGTCTGGTGTTAGCTGACAGTATTACTTCAGGAGAGTGCTCATCCCAATGATTTATTACATACTCTAGTTCTGTGAGATTTATGTGTGCCTAGGTGTGTGTGTGAGTTGATGTTTGTTCTATTTACAAAATGTTACCAATTATGAAATATAGTAAGTACTATGAGTTAATTGGTTGATACTTCCCAGTTTGTGGCAGATAAAAATATTGCCATCGTGCTTACTCATTTGATAAATACCTGAGGAGAAGTAGTCAACTCTCTTGGCTAACGCCTGAGCCTTCATAGAGGGGGGGTAATGAACGAAATGCTTGAACAGGTTGTTCAGAAAAATACTAGTACTTCCAGGTCTGAGTGACGGATTTTCCAAATCATGCCACATGGTAAAATGCCTTGCTTGCCTGTCGATCCATAAACATTTCTCTTGTCTGTGAAGTCAGAATTCACTTAAGTGAAACTAATAAGCTCCACTCTGTGTCCTAGTTGAACTTTCGAAACTTTGTCTTAAAATCTGCGTCACTACCTTTTGTCTCATTTCTTCTGCCACTCAAGGTAGGAAATTCTGCTAAGAGCGTATACGTCGTTCGCATTTCAGCCCCTAACATTTACAATAGCTATCATTTTGCACATTCTCAATGAATGCCCTTACATCTCCTCTTCCTCTGGGAATTTTAATCCCTTCTTGCTGGAGCTCTGTGAGATGTTTTCTGTAAGAATTTCTCCACATTCTTTAGTGAAGCCAGGCACACTGTGGGAAATGAGCATGCCCTTTGTGTCTTTAATCCCTGTTGTTCTATAGTCACCAAGTTTCCACCCAAAACACAGAGAACTCAATTTACCAACAATTCTTCAGAAACTAAATTAATATTGGGTATGCTTGAATTCCTTAATTTCCTATAGATCCATCATGTCTTCATAGGCCAATATCTCTGGAGGTTGTAACCTTTACTATGATCCTCTGATTCCACTTTATAGACTTTATATCCCAAACATTCCCATAATTATATAATTAGAATTTACATTGTGAAGCCTTTATTTAATGATACTCACAGTGGTTCTGTTACATTAATTCAAATTATACCATTCAAAATCTACTGTTGTAGACTCCTTAAGATAGAAATGTAAACCTAAAATATTTTAATCTTCAATGAGCAAAATGTATAATCTCATAGGAGACTTAGTTTCCAAGTGTGATAATAACTATGTAGACAAGTCATGAGTATTTGACTAACAATATTGTAAAATGCACAGCTATCAAACATTCCGCAGGGAAGTGCTGAAGAAGGCACAGTAGGTTCTAGAATAAGGATGCCTTCAGTTCTGTGATGAAGAAATAAGAATTGCAGCGTTCTTCATTGTGGAGCAATGCAGCAACATGGCTGCTCTGGCAAGGATGACATCCAAAGACCTAGGTCTGCGTGATTGAGCTGGAATGCAGACAAGCCACACACATTTAACACATCTAGATGGAGTAGAGACATGCCCACAGCACATGCCTTTAAAGTAAAATTAGTTTGCAGAAGGAAGCAGCCATGTTTGAAAGTGACGTCTGATTGAGAGGCAGACAAAGTGATGATTCAGAGAAAGATTTGACAGAATGAGTCAGAGATAGGATACGGCCAACTCTCACAAGAACTGCCCAGGAAAGAGAAGCTATTTAAGAGCAGCACAGGGAGAGAGAGTGAATCAGTTGGGACTCTGCAGTGCAGAGCAGTGGAGTTGAGCTCATTCATGAGTTCATGACATTCAGTGCAGGTCAGCAGAGGCAGTTGAAGCCAGAGAAGAAGCCAGAAGATTAGAACATTAGTTTGAGCCAAGCAGAGCAAATCAATGAGAAGCTGAGGGAAGCCAGATTGAGTCAGTTAGCTTAAAAAGAATTTTGAGCTAGAATAGCTCAGATGAACTAGCCAGCCAGAGTTCAGAAAGAACTAGAAAGGGTGAGTTTATTTACCACTAAGCCTATGAGACAACAATTACATCAGGCAAATAAAAGTTACTTTTACACTTCATAAAGTAGAGAGATGGAATATAATTTTTTTTGATAGGAGCAGGGAGAAAAGACATACTCATTTTATAAATAAACTAAATGCTCACTAATCACAGCACAAAATAAATTGGCAAAGCTTAAACCTGATGAGCAAATAGTATCATAAGTATACTGTTTACAGATGTGGAGTTGATCACTGAAGGTTCAACATTTTAAAGTGCAGAAATGGTTAGCTATGTGGTAGGTCCTTTGGAACAGAATCTAGAAATAAGCTAGTAGGTGGCAAAAAATATTTTGTTTCCACATACTTTAGTTCTGTCGGAATATTTTACATTAGTCTGTAAGGCCTGCCATAACAAATTGAACTGGACTATGGGGTTTAAACCTTATGGCGCCTGGAATCTCATACAAGATGCTGTCAAGATTGTTTCTCCCTTCATGCTTGGGGATGGCTGCCTTCTTAAGGAACATGCAGAACCTTTTCTCTGTGTGTGCTCATCCCTGGTGTCAGTTCCACTTTGAATGAGGCCATCTTCCTATAAATCCTTTCAAATTCTGACAGTGCCTTCATGCCTCAAATATCCAAAATTACTCCCCCCCCGCCCCGCCCCCCCATTAAAGATCCTATCTCTGAGTATAGTGAAATCGGACACTGGGGATTCAAAGTATGGAGTCCACGGAGCACAGTGTATTTCACAATTTGTAAGGAGAATTTACTTACAATAAACATTTTTAAAATGTGATTTAAAAAAAAAAAAGAATTTGCCTCAAGAATAGAGGATGGGACGGAATATAAGTATGCAGGAGGAAGGGTATTGCCAGTGTGTATCTGAACATGCATTGGTTCATTTGCGTATTACTAAATTCTGTTAATTAAGTGTGAAGGTTTTGCATATCAGACAAATGCACAAAGAGAATAGAGAGGACATCAGCTCTAAGATCACCTTGCTGGAAGAGATCTCCAAGGAGTCTCTGTGCTTCCTCTGCCTCACAACCAGAATTTCAAACTCCATCAGCACACACCAAAGTGCTCATTCCATCCTGCTGCACTCAGTTACTCAGACTTTATTTTCTCCCTCTCTTCAATGTCCTTTTCTATAGATATCTCAGTGTTGTTAAAAAACAGTACAAATCCCCTCACTGTGAGAAATCCTTCTGGTTTCCTTTATAGATTTTGGTGGACCGTACAATGGTGACCTGGCAAACAGGTGAGACATGGAGAGAACAATTAAAAGGGGAGAGATGACAGAGACTAAGCTACCTCAGGATTTCATCAAAAACTTTAAAATACCATTCTCCAAATGTCTTTCATACACACACACACACACACACACACACACACACACAAACACACACACATATATGCTTTCTTAGCGTATTATTTTAAGGCTATGCAACTGAATATTTATAGTCAAGATGAGGCTATATGTTTTCAGGATTGTTCAGAAAGATAAATAATAAATTATTATTTATTCAAAATATTAAATTCAAAAATTAAATCAAAGTATTAAAATCAAAGCCAATCATTCAACATCCAACTAATACAAACGAATATGCACAGTGAAATCAGCAATAAGCTTCAGGCTCTAAATAGACCCTAAACAAATCTTATACACCTTTGTCCTGTGGTTGGGTAGTTCTGAGCAAAGACAGACAGTTCTGTGCATCCTCAGGAGAGGAAGCATAGAGAGATAAAAGGTGTAAACTCTCAAATCCAGGAGAATGGCTGGGTTACATCTGATGTCCTATTTATCTATAGTGTAGAAATACCAACTGCACGTGAGTTGGCGAAGCTGATCAGGCATCTGATGCATTTACATTCAGGTAACACTGACACTGTAGGCTTGCTTGATGCTGGTATCAATTTTATTTTAATTCCCAGTTTATAGTATCCCAACATGGATGCATACTTTATAAAGGGAGGCTTTATTTAAAATTTAAATATTTATGGTGTTTGTCAGTTCAGTGCACTTCAAAGACATTGATCTGACTTGGGGAGTCTTGCACAGAAACTGAACTGGCTGCTGACATGTTTATTTTTAGCACAACATAAAACATAATAGTGTGCCCTGGATATTTATTTTTCTTCTTTCAGTACAGAGTATTAATTTTATTTGAGTCAGCAACAGAAAAGTTATTGCAACTTTAAGCTAGCAATCAAGGTCACTTTTTTTTTAAAGCTACAACTTAACAGGTATTTGTTGAGCTTGGTAGTAGGAGAGTTGTAGAGAGCAGACACTGAAATCCCAGTGCTGGGAACCACACTGGCCACTCTCCCACATATCTGAAAAGTATGTAACAATGCAAAGTATATTGCAATGTAATTTAAAATAAGGTTCTAGCCCAATAACTCAGCAGCTTATCTCCCTCACTATTCCGTTCACTCTTTCTAAACTTTAAGAAGAGCAAAAGACAATTTATTAGAAACACAAATGAAAAATGAGATCATTTTACTATTTTTATTCAAACATACAGTTCAAATGCTACAACTCAGAGTCAAGCTTAAAAATAGAGGAAAATGAAGGGCTGGGGGTTTGGCGCACGGTAGGATGCTTGACTAGTGTCTATGATGCCCTGCATGCTATCCCCATCTTCAGAAAGCTAATACAAAATGGTTTCTTTTACACAAGTGTGTGTGTGTGTGTGTGTATGTGTGTGTGTGTGAACGTGTGTGTGTATGTGTGTGTGTATGTGTGTTTGTTGTGTCTGCATGTGTGTATACATGGGTATGTGTGTATATGTTTGTGTATTTATGTGTTTATGTATATATGTATGTATGTATAAATAGGTGTGTGTTTATGTATATATGTGTGAATGTATGTGTAATAATGTGTGAGCTTCTGTGTCCCTGTTTATGCATATGTGTTTACATAAATATGTATTTATGTGTATATGTGTGCCTGTTTGTGTGTATATGTGTGTGTATATATATGTGTATGTTTATATGTGTATGTACATGTGTTATGTGTGTTTATGTGTACATGTGTGTTTATGTGTGGGCCTGTGTTTGTATATGTGTGTGCATATATGTGTTTGTGCACATGTGTATGTGTGTGTATGTGAATGTATGTGTGTATATCTGTAGTATACATATGGTATGTAATTGTATATGCATAAGTATAGGTGTGTATGTGTATATATGTTTGTGCACATGTGTTTATGTGGTATGTGTGTGTTTATGTATATATGAATGTATGTATGTGTGTGTGTATGTTTATGTGTATATATGTGTGTGCATGTATGCATGTGGTTATGCTTATATTGACATGCAGATTTCTTTAAACTCAGTATGAGACAGCGCTAAACATTAAAACAACAGTTATAAAAACCTAACTGTCCAGGGTAACACATATAAAAATAATTCTACTCAAGAATACTTGTACCCTAAGTCCTCTATCCCCACAGTTAAATATCCCAAAGTCCCCAGAATCTAAAGATAAAAGAAAAAGGAGCCCTTAAGTTTCAATTTTATATAGACAGGGATTCACACTTCCTAAGAATCAGGTGTCATCTTTGTGGGACAGAGGTGCTGGATCTCTTAAGCCTGGTGTGCCCTGCAGTAGTAGGGTCTCTCTCTCTCTCTCTCTCTCTCTCTCTCTCTCTCTCTCTCTCTCTCTCTCTCTCTCTCTGTCTCAAACAAGGTAGTTTTATCTGAGTTTCCATTATACCTAGGCCTGTGGTCAACTGAAGTCCTCACACATGAAATAAGTGCATCCCTAGAGCTCTCTCTGAGTTCTATTACCATAGGAACACTATGCTGTAATATCCTACCTCAAATCTCTTAGCCTAGACCCAGGCATCTTTGTTTGCTTATTTATGTAACTTGACTGCGAAATACTTACTGTCTTTTCCTGAAATGCTGATTCATCTGAGAAGTGTCAACAATTAAAAATCAATAGAAGATGATTGACACATTATTCCTTTTCCTTGAGAGAACCATTTGTGCCTCCTCTACCATTCCAGACACCTCTCATGGATCAGAATGTCCCATGAATAGTAGTTTTGATAGAATCACCGAAACTTTGCCTGACTAAGGGCTTTTACTTGTCTTCTACACTAACATCTATATAGGACACATCTAAGGATATCCCTAAAGAGTGTGCTCAGCTAGCATGTGCCTGTCATCCCAGTCCTCTTGAGGCTGAGCATCCTGTGCATTTGACACCAACCTGAGCTACTTAGTAACTCTGAGACCAACCTGACTGTATAGCAAGATGTGTCCCTTCCCTGCTCTCCAAACACCTATGGACATGAAATAAGATTAAAATTTATAAAGTTACAGATATCAAATTGGTTATAGATATCCTTTATAGGAATTGCCAGTCATATACAATCTAATTTGTATGTATCTAATAAATAGGTACAACTTCTAATTCTCCTGAACATAGAACAATGCCTGCTATCCATCTCAATCAACTCTACCATGCTCTCTTCCTTACAGTAGAGTCAACTGACAATGATCAATTAAACTTTCTTAATTCACAAATTTAACAAATGTAGGTGCTTGTGGCCCTTGTCATTCTTGGCAGTGTTTGGCAAGGTAGATTAATGAATGTCAGAAATCCCTTCTCCCTCCTACCAAGAGGTGTGATCTTATTTCTCTTCTCTCGAATTTGGGGTGATCATACTCTCTTGCTTGACACATAGTGTATTAGGATAACTTTATATTAATATGTCCAAGGTCTACTTGTAAGAAATTTCTGCCCATTCCTATTGTAAATTCTCCCAATGAGAAATCAAACTACTGTGGGGCATTGGGCTATGCAAAGACAGTCTGGTCTCCAGTCGAGCTGAGGTCTGAACCCCAGGACTGGTAGTGATAATTTACCTACATGGGATGGAAGGAGTTCTCTCATGTCTCCTGGAACCCTGGCTCCTATCTAAGTTACCACCCCCTTATCCCCCACAAGAGAAGCATGGTTAGTAGTCATGTAGGCAATGTCCCAAGCTTTTGACCTTCAGGCTAAACTCCTTCCCAGTTACCTAGCAACAGCACACCATAAGAGGGGCTGTTTGGCCCCTCCTCATTCTCTTGCTCTTACTTCCCTTACTCTCCTCTCCTCTCTTGTCCTCTCTCTCCCTCTTACTCTCTAGCCTTTCTTCTCTCTCTCTCTTTCCCTTCTCTCCTCTTGGTCATGGCTGGCCTCTCTCTATCTCTCTCTCCACCTTTTCTCTTCCTCCCTGCCTTTCTACAATAAAGCTCTAAAACCACAGACTATCTCTGTTCATCAAGGCCTGCTGTGCAGACTCTTGCCTGTGTGGGAACCTCTCTCACTCAGTCCTCTCTCCCCTAACCCCAGGACACAGAGTGTTGCCCCAGGGCCCCTTGGGTTCAGGGCTGCCCCTTGTCCACCCCCTGTCGAGTAGGGTCAGTGGCTTAGTTGCCCACCCATGGCAGAGTGGAAAGCGTCTGGCAGCCCTCCCATGTCCACCTGCCCAGAGCAAAGGAGGAACTCTGGCCAGACATGGGCTATCCTCCCTCTCCCTCCTCCCCCTGTGCCTCTTTTAGTTCCCCAAAACTACCATTTAAAATGCTTACCTTTATTAGACTGGCATACATTGAAGCAAGACAAGAGCAGGTAGGAGTGAATGTAACATTTTTCAATAGATTCACAGCTTGCCCTGGCCTTTGACCAGACTCAGATATGAGTCAGGTATGAACATCTAGTCACCTAGGAGATGCAGCCTAGAAGAAATCTCCAGAGCCCAAAAGACAGCCAACATCAAAAACTCCTAACCTTACCACAAGAATCAGGTTAAGTAAGACATGCTGTAATTCTTCTTGTTGGTACTATAAGTATTACCATAAATTGGGCGCCTTAAACAATAGAACTTGATTCCCTTAAAGATGTAGGAGCCATAAGTCTAGACCTACTATTAGAAATAAAACTGAGGGTCAGGTTTATGTCTGCCACCTTTGGAGGATGAAGAGTATATATATATATCCGTTGACTCTCCAGCTTCAGCTGGCTACCAAACTTTGGGGCATATGGCCATATTAGTTCAATTTTTACATCTTTTGTCACATTACCTCTCTTCTGTGTGACCCTTTCTGAACTTTCCATCTGCCTTTTTAATGACCTTTGTAATGGAGTTGAGTTAATACCTACAGAATCTGAAATAATCCCTCATCTGAAAGCCCTTACTTAATCAAACCTTTCACCCTAAAAATGAATATTCAGATTCTAGAGAAAACTATCTCATAAATTGAGGGAATATTGCTCTGTTTACCATTCCATCTATCTTATCTTTCTTACTTACGTTACCTATCACAAATAAATCCTAGACTCCTGGTTCTCCTTTCTCTTCTGTACTTTGAACTCTGAAGGTCCCTACACGGTGGCTGCTTCCTTTTTCTTCTATGCTCCAGTCTTTTCATCATAAGAGTCCATCAGGAATCCATAAATTACTGTGAACAATATCCTCACATATCCTAGGTTTAAATATTTGTTCCAATTATATCTTTCTCTAATCAAAGCATTCTCATCTACCCAGAGCACCTACCATTGCCCTGAAGTCTTCAGAAGTGGTCACTGAGTTTTCTGTTATCCTCATAAACACTGACTGTGAAAGTGTAAAGTTGTTAATGTTTTTGTCTGTTTGAGCTCATTTGTTTTCTTGGCCACTTTTAGGCCATTATCCTTTCTTCCCTAAAACTTTGCTTGTGAATCATCATATCATGTATTTGTAACCTTTCACTTTTACTAGTATTAATGGCCTTGGGTGTTTGTTCCACCTCTCATTTTTATTAATGCTTTGAGAATTTCATATGCATTATTTTAAACATATTCACTCTCTTCCCACTCCTCTTCTAGATCCACACCATCCAGACCCATCCAGATTTGTACCCTCGTAATTTTTTTTGATCCATCAAGTCTAGCTTATGTTACCTAAATAGTATTGAGTATGTGACCATCATCCGGCATGCTGGAACTACTCAAGGTCATACCTTTAAAGAAAATGAACTCCCCTCTCCAGAAACTATCAATTACCAATAGTTCCAGAGCAAGGGATGAGACTTCCTGACCATGTATTCTGGGATTGTCTTAAGCTTATACTGCCCTTGTGCATGCTGCTAGAGCCACTGTGAGTTCACATGTGTAACTACTCTGCTGTATCAGGAAAGCACGTCACAGTAGTCACCCAATGCCACTGGCCCTTATCCTGATTCTGCTCCCTCTTTGGTGATAATCCCTATGTTTGGGAGCATGGAGTGTGATGGAGATATCCCACTTAGGGCTGGGAAATCTGTGGCATCTTATTCTCTGCACATCAGCCATTTGTGGCTCCATGTTAATTGCTATCTACTGCAAGAGGCATCTCTAATGAGTATTGGTTGAGAGGTGGATTAATCAATGGATATATTGATGTGTCATTAGAAGCCAGTTTAATAATATGACCTTTTAGCATAATAATAGTATTAGTGTTCCATATTTTCTCCTCAATCCCCCTCCTATCCTCTACCCTATTTCACCCTTCCTAAACCATTCTTAGCCTTTTCATGTTATCACTGTTTTCTGTCCCCCTTGTCTTGGATGTGCTGCCTCTCGCTCCCCCTCCCCCCACCTACTCCCTCTATTCCCTGCCTTGACCCTAGCTAATTGCCTGGCACCTGTGAGTATTTCAAATGAAACATACACATATAAAGAATCAAAGCTAAGATTCCCAAATAACAACAACAACAACAACAAATCTCTTGATGTTTGTCTTTCTAGGTTGTCCCAGTCAAATTATTCTTTTCAGTTCTCATTTGTCCAACTGTGAATTTCATGGTTTTTTGTTGTTGTTGTTGTTGTTTTTGTTTTTGACATCTGAGTATTATGGTATAAAAGTAACATATTTTTATTATGTATTTCAAAGTTGATGACTTGTAGACTGTGCCCATTTCCTTGCTGCCATGAATAGAGAATCGATTGAAGAATGGGTATATAGAGTGTTCAGACATAGGCCCTAGAGCATTTATCTCTCTGCCATTTTGTGAGTTTCGTGGTGGCTGCTCCAGTTGTGGGCCCACCAACACTCTCCCTTTCTCTCTTGTGCTTTCTCCTGGCCAATCTTACAATTACCACTCAAAAATGAGATAATTTTATCATTCCTATGGTTAAATCATTAACATTTAAATCTAGATACATAGTTTATACCTGTAACCCTGGCACTGGGGAGACTGCGGCAGAAGAATCATGAATTCTAGTACAGCCTGGGTGACATAGCAAGACTCTGTTCCAAGAAAGAAAAAAAATCATGGCTTGGACAATGTTCCATCAAAGGAAATGTATATTCTATTTCGATACGCCTAATCCTCCAACCTTCCAAGAGACTAGTTACTGATACTCAATTCTCTCTAAATGTCTTCCATATGTGAGTGGGTAAGCAAAAAGCTTAAAGGAAGAAAAAGTGAATTATATATGCATATGTAAATGCAGGTTGGTATGTGGAATATTATGTATAATCTTTAACTTCATTCACTCTCTCCACAGCCTTTCATATAATGAATAGAAACTGGTTGAGCATTGATTGCTCCAATTCTAAAGCGAGTACTTCTTCCTTTTGTTTATTTTACTGGTGAAAGGGTAAGGAGACCCTTAAGAAAGAAGCGCTGTGGAAAGCAACCCTTGAATATAAATGTAAATTACAACATTCCCACAAATTGTAACATATCATTATCTTGCCCATTCTTTAAAGAAAGAAAAACGAGGCTAATAACCATCTAGTTACATCTTGCAATGGAGTAGTTTCAGGGGTTTTTTATAAGATGATTATGTTCCTTCATTTATAAATCAAGATGTTTGGTCTGCATAGCCCTCTCTGACCTTTCTGGTGTCATAACCTACAGGTTGGTTATCTTCGAGGCTCCAATCTCAATGGGAGATTCCACAGTATCTCCTTCTATTGCATTGTGACTATTTTGTATTTGAATAATATTTGTCTTGCTTCATTTCTATACAGTTTTTTTTTTTCTTCTCTATTCGGATGCCAAGTGACTCCTCCTCCTTTCTGATTGAATGGCAGGTTGTGAGATGATTTTCAGTGTTCATTGCTTCCATAAATGTCTCCAGTCACAGATCAGAATATGGTATGGATTAGGTGTTTAACTCACAACTGTGTTCCATTAGTGCAAAGCATTAGATCCTTTTGTATACATTAAGTCTTCCTCCTTCAGTAGAACGTGATGTTTCGCTGATCTGTAAAAGTGTTTCTTTTATCACATCACACTGTATTTTTTTTTATACAAGTCAGGGTTGAGCTGCATTTTATTGATGCTAAGAAGCCTTATGTGCAATTTCCATCCCATTAACTGTTCCGGGGAGATAATCCACGTTCTAATGTGCTGAACAGACAACCGCATCCAGTTCCAAGTTGCTCTCTGATCTTTTTGTTCAGCTGTCTTTTGACCCTTCTGACATTTTAACCATTTTTCTCATTAGGAATTTGCTATTTGCCTAAGGAGATATCGGACTAGTGGAAACTTGTTTGAATGAAGATATGACGGCTGTGTTTCAAATTACTTGTTGTGAAAGAAAGAAAGAAAGAAAGAAAGAAAGAAAGAAAGAAAGAAGGAAGGAAGGAAGGAAGGAAGGAAGGAAGGAAGGAAGGAAGGAAAGAAAGAAAGAAAGAAAGAAAGAAAGAAAGAAAGAAAGAAAGGAAGGAAGGAAGGAGAGAAAGGAAAGAAAGGAAAGAAAGAAAGAAAGAAAGAAAGAAAGAAAGAAAGAAAGAAAGAAAGAAAGAAAGAAAGGAAGAAAGAAAGAAAGAAAGAAAGAAAGAAAGAAAGAAAGAAAGAAAGAAAGAAAGAGAAAGGAAGGAAGGAAGGAAGAAAGAGAGAGAAAGAGAGAGAAAGAAAGAAACAAAGAAACAAACAAAGAAAGAAACAAAGAAAGGAAGAGGAAGGGAGGGAGGAAGGAAGGGAGGGAGGAAGTGAGAGAGGGAGAGAAAGAAAGGAAGAAAAAGAATTTGAAAGAAAATGGTATTTTCTAGTAAGAATCAGATATTATGAATTTAAAATATCTATGCTTGTTATCAAACCTTTAAAGATACTGGGTGACCTTGAAAATACAGAATATAGTTGAGACTTAATGTCTGTGTTTTGAAATCAGACAGCCTTAGCAACTAACTCAGCACTTCAGAGATTAATGTAGGATACTGTGAAAGCTAGTCACTGGACCTCGGGTCATCTCTCTGCTTACATCTGCACTATGGTGCTTGAGAACAAAAAACTTATTGAAGGTACATAGAACCTGCCGGTGACCTAGCCTTTAGTATCAGTAACTAGAAATCCAGAATGTGGAGCCTTAATACTGTCCTTTGGAAGTGCAGTGTGAACACCATTTTAATTGGTGTAGATATTATTTTCTGCCATTGTCCTTCCTATTTGACGATGCTTTATTGTAACACACTGATTCATCCTGGGCATGGATGGGATTGCTAGCGGTAGGGATCAGGCCACCCAGGCTGTGTCATTGTAATTGTCTTTGTCCAAATGGGGCCTTCTAGGTTTCTACTAAAATTCTCTCCATGTGTATTTCTGCTAACAATTTCTGTAGAAGAACCACTGGCATACATGTGCAGCTGATATTTTATATTGTTCAAAGTAAATCTCCAACAATACTAACATGTATATTTAATGTGTCTGATCATTCAACTATGACTTTTTCTTTTTAAACCAAGAAGCTCAAAATCACATAACACGATTTCAACCACATTGAATAAATACCCTTCAGACTTTGCCACCATATGATATCTGAATTTGTGTACATAATGTCTTTATACTTTTATAACATAAGGTAAATTGAATGTTAAATGAGTCCACTCCTGAGTAAATATATTTTATAGTTTAAGATCACAATTCGCCCACCAAATATTAGTTTAGCAGTTCCAAGCATATTCAAAGTGTGTTTGATAATTAAATCTTTCTTTGTACTGCTGCCAAAATTTCGGTTTGCAGTTCATGACATCACTAACACGTGAAGCCAGGTGGCACATCTGGAGTTAGAAGGTGGTCAAAGAGAATGGGAAACAACATAAACCAATGGCAAAGACCTGGAGCTCTGCTTCCATTTGACACATTAAATCCCTTACTGAAGCACTTTGCAACTCTCACAGTGATTTGGCAGACCAAAACCCTTGGGAAAAGAAAAGAACTGGGTAAGAAGATAAGCCACAAAGAATTGTAAAAGAAAAAGAATAAGGAACATTTGCACCAAGATCATAGACAGAACAGAGGCAAAAACAGAATGTGTTGTTAAAATTTATCATGAGACTAAGGTTAGGACTTTGTGTAGAGGCAACATGAGTTTTCAGAAGAAATATTGCATACTTCACTTATTGCTTCATGTTCAAAGCTCCTGGTGCTGTGAAGACAGAATTTACATTCAAAGGAAAAACTATGTTTATCAGAAGGCAACAGCTAACTAGTTTAAACTCTCAACAGATGAGAAGCGTAAATATGAGGCATTTGAACTGAACACATCGGCTGTAAGAGCTGTTTGGTTTATCAGACTTTTAAGAGATCTCCAACACATACACAGCAGAGGACTTCCTAGTCTGGCCTCAGTTGGGGAAGAGATGCCTAACCCTCAAGAGACTTGAGGCCCCAAAGGAGAGGGGAGGCTTTGTAGGGTGGCATTGGACATCCTCTTGGAGACAGGGGAGGAGAAAGGGATGAGGAACTGTGGGAAGGGGGGCTGGGAGGGGGCAACAACTGGACTGAACTGTTTAAAAGGAATTAGTATCTTTCCGTGATGTCTCTCATCTCAGAGTCCTGTCTTTCATTCACATTCATTCTGTCCCCAAGGCAAGTATGTGAACACACACAAACAGACACACACACACACACACACACACACACACACAAACACACACACACAAATTCATTTTCCCTATTACAAATAAATCTAAGAAAATTATGTCTTTATTCTTTTAAAATAAGAAGCATTTTTAACTCAGATATAGTTGATATAAAAATCCTTTTCTGACACTGTGGCATGCTTAAATTTATAATTTCAAATTTTATGATATATAAATGGTAATTTATAATGTCAATCAAAATGCAATTGGAAACAAGTCTGAATTTATTCCAGAGTTAAGTATCTGTGACCATTGTCCAGGAACAGACTACACTGAACTCTATGTTCTAATGTAGAAATAGGTTTGTGCATTTTTTTATAGTTATAGAAAGAACATTTTAAACCAAGGCATGATTCCAACATATTATTGGAAGACAAGGTAGAACTGTTACAGCAAAGTGGGAAAACATTTGCTATATGTTTCAGATTATATCAGATGGTATTTAGCTTAGGGGAATCTAGGAATCTCTTAATACATCCATCTCTAAAGGTTTCCTCTGATAGTTGCCAATTACAGAGGTGGTCAAAAACTGACAGCCAAGAGTGCTACAATTACTTAAGATAATTTGGCTTTGAATTTATAATAACTCTCCACAATCACAAAGCTTTAAGTTATTAATCAGCGTCATAGAACCTTTAGCATAAGACTGGCTTGCTTTTTTCTGAGAATTTCAGTTTATGATATATTCATCACATATAATAAGCCTAATTACAAAATATTTCATAATTTGCCATTTCCTACTTGTCCCGAGCTAGTGTCTCGCCGGCAAGAACACACTCGGACAACCGGATTCTTCTACAACAAAGCTTGACTGCTTCATCAGAAGGAAGACCCCGAACCCGGAAAATGGCGCTGATTATATACCCCTCCGCGTGGCGTGTCAGCACCTGATTTGTTGCTCGCCCATCACCTCATTGCTACGCCCCGGGATGGGCAGTGACTTGGCACGAATTTACTCTTGCACCTGCGCACATTACTTGTTTACCAGTTAGGCACAGCGGAGGCCAGCGCCATCTTGTAATGGCGATTGCTCACGGCTCTCCACACCTACTGCATTCTATTTTGGCATATTTTATTTTTGGACTGCAGACAATTTAAATTATACATGAAAATTGATAAGGAAAACTCTCCAATCTGTGTGTACATTGGTTGGGGTCAGGGCTTTGCTCATATTTAGTATGTGCTGTATCATGGAACTGTATCCCAAACCAGAGAATACAACTATCTTTGTTAGGGTTGCTATCCCCATGATGAAATACCATGACTAAAAGAAAAGAGTTTATTTGGTTTATAATCCCACAACATCACTGAAGTCAGGACAGGAATTCAAACAGGACAGGAGATTAGCAATGGGAGTCAATGCAGAAGCCACAGAGAGGTGTGGGGTTTTTTGGTTTGTTTGTTTTTTTTAATAAAACCCAGGACTTCAAGCCTAAGGATGACACAGGCCACAATGATCTGAGCCCTCTCCATAAATTACAAATTAAGAAAAGGCCCTACAGTCTTGTCTATAGCCTCATCTGGAGGCATTTTGTTTTCATTCATTAATTAATTTATTCACTTTATATTCTGATCACAGTGCCCCTCTTCTCTTCCCAACCTTTCCTTTCTCATTCACCCCCAAGGTCTCAAATTAAAGACATAAATAACCTTAAAAGCCTCATAGTCCCTACAAATTGAAACATGGCAAAATCCAAGTCTCTTTAAAATAACCAATCTCTTTTAAAAGTTCAAAATCTGTGTGTGTGTGTGTGTGTGTGTGTGTGTGTGTATGTCTCTCTTTTATTAATCTGTTTTAAAAGTTCAAAGTCTTTCATCTGTGAGCTCCTGTAAAAATTAAAATTAAGGTTAAAACATTCTTCAAGAGAGAAGAACCAGTACAATGCCAACCTGAACTTGGTCAATCTGTAAATAATTCAATGTCCAATTTATCTGGCCTTCACTCATGATCTTCTGGTCTCCTCCAAGGAGCTCGGGTCACTTCTCTAGCTCTGCCCTCGGCAGCACACACAGCTTGTCTTCTAAGATCTGATTGGCTCCTCCAATGCTGCTGTTCTTCTTGGTGGTTATCCCCATGGCACTGTGATCTCCAAAACTGCCGGAGTCCCTTTTTGTAACCGGCTGGAACTTTCACCACTAGCCTGTCATGGGCTCTCTTTGGGGATTCTAGCCCTATCAAACAGTGTCAAACTTGAGCTCTTCTCAGTGATCCCTTCATGCCTTCCAATCCTGTACCCACCCCCACCCCTGGGTGACTCTTAGTCTACAAAATCCAGTTGCCAGCATAAGGTACAATGTTAGTTCCTTCTGTGACACAACCTCTGCCTGATGACTCTCAGGAAACACTATAAGATTTCCCCTCAGGGATGCTACTCTCTTTTTAATCACTGCTAATTTCTCAGTTCTAGATGAACAGCACCAATTGTTCCAGTAAAGCAATTTTTCCTTCTGTGGTGCTGGTCTCTTATTAACAACAGCTGATACTTCAGCCTTGGCTGATCAGAATAACAGAATCTTTTTTTAAATTATTATTAGATATTTTCATTATATACATTTCAAATTTCAAATGCTATCCCGAAAGTTCCCTATACTTCCCCCACCCCTGCCTTGCTCCCCTACCCACCCACTCCCACTTCTTGGCCCTGGCGTTTCCCTGTACTGGGGCATATAAAGTTTGCAATACCAAGGGGCCTCTCTTCCCAGTGATGGCCGACTAGGCCATCTTCTACTACATATGCAGCTAGAGACATGAGCTCTGGGGGCACTGGGTAGTTCATATTGTTGTTCCACCTATAGGGTTGCAGATCCCTTTAGCTCCTTGGGTACTTTCTCTAGCTTCTCCATTGGGGGCCCTGTGTTCCATCTTATAGATGACTGTGAGCATCCACTTCTGTATTTGTCAGGCACTGGCATAGCCTCACACGAGACAGCTATATCAGGGTCTTTCAGCAAAATCTTGCTGGCATATGCAATAGTGTCTGGGTTTGGAGGCTGATTATGGGATGGATCCCCGGGTGGGGTAGTCTCTGAATGGTCCATCCTTTAGTCTTAGCTCCAAACTTTGTCCCTGTAACTACTTTCATGTGTATTTTGTTCCCTATTCTAAGGAAGAACAAAGTATCCAACCATTGGTCTTCCCTCTTCTTGATTTTCTTGTGTTTTGCAAATTGTGTCTTGGGTGTTCTATATTTCTAGGCTAATATCCACTTATCAGTGAGTGCATATCTAATGACTTCT
The DNA here is from genome assembly GCF_000001635.26 of Mus musculus. Lineage (NCBI taxonomy): Eukaryota > Metazoa > Chordata > Mammalia > Rodentia > Muridae > Mus > Mus musculus. Next base: position 73,319,230 of record NC_000082.6, on the reverse strand, counting down.
TTTGTGATTGTGTTACCTCACTAAGGATGATATCCTCCAGATACATCCATTTGTCTAAGAATTTCATAACTTCATTGTTTTTAATAGCTGAGTAGTACTCCATTGTGTAGATGTACCACATTTTCTGTATCCGTTCCTCTGTTGAGGGACATCTCGGTTCTTTCCAGCTTCTGGCTATTATAAATAAGGCTGCTATGAACATAGTGGAACAAGGAAACAGCCTTGATCTAATCTTTAAGCTTTCACTTTAAATGTCACAAGCCAGGCCTCCATTTTCTGCACTGTTCTCAGCATTCTTATCTTCCAAGCTCCTACAGAACATTCTTCTGAGCTATCAACACTCCATGGCTTTTCTAGATCAAAGTTCTAAAGTCCTTCCACAACCCTCCCCAACACATGGTCAGGTCTGTCACAGCAATATTTCTGGTACCAACATCTGTCTTAGTTGCAAGAGACACCATGACTATACCATCCTTTTCTTATAATGAGATGCAATTAATTGGCTCTGGCTTACAATTAAGAGGTTTACAGTTAATTGGAAGCACAGCAGAGCACAAGGAGACATGGTGCTGGAAAAGAAGCCGAAGGCTCTGGATCTGTATCAGCAGGCAGCAGTTAAAGAGAGAGACTAGGCCTGGTTTGAGCTTCTGAAACCATCCATGGGTGACACACTTCCTCCACAATAATGCCACCCATATGAGTCTTTGAGGGGCCATTTTCATTAAAACCACCACTACAATTAATTCTGCATCCCATGTGCCTCACCCTGCACTGATATGACAGTTTGTGCCTAGGCTTATTGGAACTTGTTATGCTGTGTTGGTTGGGTACCCCTGGGAGTTCTGGGCTTTTCTGAAGTGAAATGAAGGAGGAGTGGATCTGGGGGGGGGGAGCAGAGCTGGGAGGAGTGGAGGGGTCTTCTGTTGGAATCTATTGTGTGAGAGAAAAATTATAAACAAAATAACAACAACAAACCAGCTCAAGACTTTTAATTCACAGAACGCCCGAAAGGCATCACACACAAGCCTACTAACCAGTTCTCAGTTGCCTTCTATTCTGAGTTCAATTCCCAGCAACTACATGGTGGCTCACAACCATCTGTAATGGGATCAAATGCCCTTAAATAAATAAATAAATAAATAAATAAATAAATAAATCTAAAAAAAAAAAGATCCATATTAGAAGTGGATATTCTTACTTCATGAGTGCCTTCTACTTTTGAGCTTTAGCTCTAAATGTGTTCAAGTTGACAACCAAGGATAGCTATCACCATTAAAAATAGGGAAAATATAATTTGTGGTTAAAAAATGAAGCCGGGTGGGGAGTAAAGTCTGTGCAGAAGTCACAGCTTAGAAACAAAATCTTGTTAAAGCATCTGTGAGATCAGTAGACTTGCCAAGAACCGCCAAGGGAAACTCACTGGAGAGAATTATAGGAACCAAATAGAGCTAAAGTCTTCCAAATGATTGACACTGCCTTCATATATAAAATACATGACACCAAATGAATGAGTTAGGTGAATGAACACATTTAATCTGAATTTCAAATAAACAATATGAGCTTGTTTGGCACACACCAATATTTAAAAAGAATTTCTCTAAAATTTGAATTTCACTGCACATCTTAAATGTATGTTCACTGTGTCTGGCAGCCTTAATTGTGTAGTATAATCTGATGGAATAAGATTCACACTTGGCATTTTTAAGGAAGGGAAGAATAAAAATAGCATATAAGCAATGGCAGCGACCTTAATATAACTCTCCATCATTTGCCTTTTGTGTATCAGGATAACTTTGAGTTGATTATTCTGAGAAACTGTAGACATATAAGAACCTCTGAAAACTGGGAAGTTACTTTGTATATATGAGAATATATATATGTATATATATGAAGTCATCTTCATTCGTGAGGGTATCTCTTTCTCTTGTATGAAGGGTGGGAAAATACCTGTGATTCTAAAGCAATAAAAACTCTCATCCAGGAGAAAGTACTGACTTAAACCTTAAGCTCAGTTCCATTTATTTTTTTTTTCTAATCACATCTGTTTCCAAGCTCCATGAGGTTGATACATGCATGCTACATGCTACATGGCCTGCTTCTGTTGAAGACTTCCTGAAGCCTCCTCCCCAAGGCTCTTCTTCAAGCTTCCCTCACGATTCTCCATTTGTACAAGAACTCTAAATATAAACAGGCTTGTTGGGTTTTCTCCTATTAATCTTTTGCTTCAAGTATCTGATTCCAACTAAGAATTTAGAATCCAGAAAATACAGTTCATCCTCCCTGCAGAAATAAGAAGGATTAAAGAAAGAGTACAGTCTGTCCCACGTATAGCCTAGTGACATCGCAGAGCTAAAGAACAAAAGAACAACAACAAAAACAACAAAGAACGACTTGAAATGTTGGATTTTTGTTTTCAATGAAAGACTCTCCTCTTAAAAAATCTAGGTTTGAGCACGGTATGTAACATTATTCTGTCATAATTGAGGTACTTGAATAGATCCATATTGCCTAGAGGCAAGAGATTATTTTATGGCACAGGACAAGTTAAAGCTTATTTGGTACAAAAGCCTAACGACTCAGATTGAAGCCCTGTGGCCCATAGGATGTTTTCACTTAGGATGGTGAGAGATTATTGATGTCATCAATATGACCCTTACCTAAGATAAGAACAGGGGACACTTACAGTCATGCAGCCATATAGTCAGATTGCAGGTAGACAGGGACCTCTGTATGACTGCCTCCCAAAGAACAACTCATGAGACACTTCCAGGTGATGTTTCCAAATGAAGTACATAGATTGTAATTGTGAGAGTTAAGATGACCTTTTTGGAAGCACTGAACCAAATTCTTTGCCTATACAGAAGACTTGTCATCAACAATATTCTTACAAAACAGAGATTCACATCATTCTAGTTTCTAATTTTAATTTCTACTAGAATTATCCTTATTTTATCAAAATAATTTCCTTTGTTTTTGTTTTTAAGAATGCCCAATGTTATCTCCATGGTGTCTTCAGGACTCAATGACTTGTGATCAATTTGATTGAATTAAGTTTGCTTTGTTCAATATGTACGCATTTAAGACTTCAATACTATGGTCATGAGCTTTGCCCAATTTATCTCTCAGGATGTAGTACTCAGCAAAAATCCAAATCAAGTTTCTGTGAGAAAATTTTGTCTATTATTTTCTGTTCCTATTCTTTCTGGAATTACAATTTCAGAACACTATAGCAGATTCTAAAATTAAACTTGAACCCATGATAACCTTGGGTTTTGTTGAAATATGTGGAAAGTAACTGCCATATGAACTAAGTCTATTGATGTGAAATTAAAATGTGATTACTGAAGTATTGAATGATCCAATTAGTCAATAAAGTTAATTGTCTCTATGGCAAAGGTCAGCTTTTTCTCCTCTGGAAAAACACCAAGTAAATGATATTTTTTTTTGCTCTACGTTCCATACAGTCTCCCAGTCAACTGCTCACTTCTGGTGTTATAAGAGGAAACCAGCAGTAGGCAATACTTAGAGTTGAGATGGGCACCACATTAGGCCCTGCTGAAGCTGTAATTTTCAGAAACCACTCTGAGCTCTAGCCTTTTTGTTTGTGCAGTTTTCTGGGGTGACTGAGCCTCTAGTTTTAAAACTGGATTCCATACCATTAGGATCAGATCAACAATGGCAGTACCTAATATTTAATTGGATGCCATTCATGAAATAGCCTAAAAGTTGTGTCTTTGATTCTAATTTTGCCTTTGTGAAATCATGAGCTCTACTATCAAGTAAGTCTCTTTTTCATGGAAAAGCATGCATGCTAATTAGCTATGCTCAGGTGCCATAATTCCCAGGCTCCATTAATAGTCAATAAAATTACCTAGAACTCAGAAACTAATAGCAAAGTACTTTCACGGGCACTTCCAAAGATATCTACCCCCACTTGGTTCAGTTTCTTCAAATGTCACCTAAGTCTCCCCTTGAGTGACTTCAATTTTTCACATTACATATCAAGCACAAGTTATATCAGCCAGTGGCAGGAGATGAGGAAAATATCAAAGCTAGACTGAGGGCTTCACCAGCACAGACTGGTTAAAGAGTAAGAGAGAAAGTGTACTTCCAGTCCTCCATGTCTGAATACTTCAAACTCAGTCTAATAGTAGGAGCCACAGAGAAGAACATTCTGCCTGTGAGATAGAGTCAGGGTGATTAAGCAAGCACTCAGAGGAACCAGAAGACTGGAGCGAGATGAAAGACAAACTTTGCAAGTTCTCTGTAAGGTAAATAGACATTCTAATGTAGCCAACCATTAGTCTGTGTACTAGGCACTATAATCTAAGAAGGGCACTGCCTATTAACATAGAAGATTTAAGTAGGACCAAGGGTAACCTCAGAACATCAAAATGCCTAGGGTACTCAGATAGAGGCATAACGCAGTGGTATCATGCTTGACTAGCACGCATGGGCCTCTGGTTAACCTTCTAGCACTAAAATAACAGACCCCAAAATGTCCAGGATGGAAATGGGAAACATAAGTCTGATGAAAAACAAGAAAGGCTACAACATAAAAGGCAACACAGACATGAATTCTCACATGAATATAGATGAATCAGACTTTGAAATGATATCGCAAAGACATTAAGACAGATGAGCAAGTAACCATGAGTTCCTTTCCATCAAACAACATAAGAGGATACAAAGTATGTAAAAATACCTGTATAGAAACTATATAGCTGAAAAATCATAGGAACAGAACGAATACAGAGGTGAGGCGCAGTTGCAGCAGCAGAACATAGGCAACAGAAGATAGATAGGATTGTGAACTGGAACATTCTGACCACCACAAGGAAAATATTTGCCTGGTGCTAGTGGCTCATGCCTTTAATCTCAGCACTCAGGATGCAAAGACAGGCAGATCTATGTGAATTTGAGGGCAGCCAGGTCTACATAGCAGGTACCAGGACAACTAGATCTATAAAGAGAACCCCTGTTGCAGAAACACAAAAGGCCAAAAAGTTTGAAAAAAAGAAAGAAAGAAAGAGAGAGAGAGAGGGAGGGAGGGAGGAAAGAATAAAAAAGGAAAAATAAAATAGCTTACTGGCTGTATTAGCACACAATGTAGTGAGTTCCAAACACACACACACACACACACACACACACACACACACACACACACAAACAAACAAACAATAACAACAACAAAAAAGAAAGAAAGGAACAAACAAAAAAAAGAAGTAAGGAAACAAGGAGGGAGGGAGAAAGGGAAAGAAGGAAGGAAAAAGGAAGAAAATATGCTACCAAGAAGTCAGCAGAGGTTCACAGTCTATTGTATAAAGCAATCTAATATTTATGTCAATGCAGTTTCATACATATAAGAGACAGATAAGACGCTGATCAATTGCTCAAACGATATAACAGAAAACCTGAATTCAGCCCAGAACATTCCTTCCAACTGAAGATGCTGAGCAAAGTCTGAGCAAGATAAATGCCAAGCAACCCTTTAAGATGTGTTATACTTAAACTTATAAAAGCTGAACCAAAAGAAAAGTCTCCAAAACAACCAGGGGTTAGGAGGATTATTAAACATCCTCAGCACTAAAATTAAGAAAGAGGTAAGAGACAAATCCCAATGGTGGATTACACATGTGAAACTATAGAGAAATTGAAAAAGTTTTCCAAGTGATTAAAATATTATCAGCCACAAATTCTGGTTTCAGGGGAAAACATTTTCTCAGACAAAAAAAAAGGGAAATGAGAATATATCTAAACTTAGTCAAACTACAGGATTTGTCCCCAGCAGACATAACTCTGGACTCTGCCTCAGGAACTTTTCCTAACAAAACAAAACAGAATGTTTGGAGCTGTATAATGGAAAGGACCACACAAAAGTAAGGGCAGCTATATTAAATTCTGATATTTTATGGTGGAAACAAATGTTACATCAACTGTTTGTATGTATAAAATTTTGCACATATGCACATATAATATAATGTTACATATGTGTGTATATATATAATTTTGCATATACACATATGTATTAGTGATAAAGAAAAGGCATTTACCAATTTAAGAATTGGAGAGAACTTATTAATTCGGATATTCTCGTTGTGATATTGTACTGAAATTTTGCAAGATGATACTCTTGAAGGAAACTAGATGAGAGCTATATAGAATCTCGTTATCTAATTTCTTACATCTGGAGCTTATTTGCATGTGAGACAAGAAAATAAAGCAGATAGATCAACTATGTCTTACACAAAGGCTGCAAGTTAGCTCTTAAGAAGATTGAGTTGGCCAAAAAGGAAGACTTAACTCCTCCTACGCCTAGCTCTGGTTGTGCCACTGGTAAACATGCAGTGATGCTCCAGGCTATCCAAAAGCAACCTAGAGTTCCTTATGATACTAATATGCAGTCCCTTCTGGGGCTGAAGAAACAACATGATGGTTAAGAGAGCTTGTTGTTTTGTTGAGGACCTAAGTTTGATTCCCAGCACCCACATAATGGTTACCTGTTGTGGATAGCCCTGGGGCTAATTATATTTGATGTTAATTCTGTTCTCCTGTGAGTGGTTTCAGACAAGGAAAGAGTCAGCACTCAGGTGATTTCCTGTAAACCTGTTCCCCACCTTATTTTGTCAAATAAAGGAGAGCTGACAATTGAGCCAATAAAAGGGAAGGTGGAACAGAAGGTGGGGAAAGGGAAGAAGGAGAAAATGGAAGAGGGAGAGGATGCAGAGGAGGAGGAAGACAAAGTAAAGCAGAGCAGAAGCACATGGCCTGGAGAAACCGCAAGTTCTAAGGGGTCTCATAAGATGGGAAAGATGATAGTGCAGTGTTAGATCACAACATGTATTCATATTAACTGAGTCGTGTTTTCATTGCCGGGTCATATTTGGGTTAGAAATTTTACTGCTACAGTTACCCCTGTCTATAATTTCAGATCCAGTGAATTTGATGCCTTTTGTGACAAGGTATGTTCATGGTACACAGACATACATACAGGCAAGACACTCATACATATAAAATAGGTAAATAAATATATTCATCTATATATTTTAGGGCATCTATATTTATACAAATATATGTTTATACATGTATATTTAGAGCATATATAGTATATATGCTATAATATATAACATACATATAATGTATACATGTATAATATATATATATATAATGTGTGTGTGTGTGTGTGTGTGTGTGTGTGTGTGTGTGTGCGTGTGTATAAACCCTTGGATTGAGATTGGAAAAGCTGGAAATGCTAAAGAGATTGCTGTATATGCAGTTGTATGCAGAAATACATGTAATAAGTAGGGTATGCAAAGAGAATCCTGGTTTATGGAAATGATCCATACCATCATCCTCAGGAGATGTAAAAGCCCTCATCTCTTGTGAGCTGGGGAGATTGAGATGCTGAACATTGCTTCTCCCTCTCTTCTCCAGCCCACTATTCCCACATTCTGTGAGTAAGACATCCCTGGATCTATTGCCATTGTATGTCTCTGCTCAAATCCTTACTTAAGGACACAAAACTTTAGGCACCCTCTGGTGCTCTCTTACCCTAGATTTTGGCCATTATTATCATTATTTACAAAAAGAGAGAGTTTATGAGAAACACATATATTGCCAGGACAGTTGGTTTTTTGGACAACTCTAAGAACATTGTGTTATATGGCAATGATTTCAGATGGCCCAGAGCAGTGCTCCATTCACTCAAGCCTATGGAATGGGATATGATTCCAGAGAAATCCTTTCAAAGGTATTTAACCAAAGCAAGCCTGAGTAACACTACTATCAACTTGAAGAATATTTAGTTTCTTGGAGCAAATATTTGGGGCAATCCCTTGCAGTGATATGGTCAAAAGTAGTATTGAGCAAAACAAAATTGATAGAAAGAAGTTAAAATTAATGAAAACTATTGTGGTTGTCCAAAGCCAAGACTATTTTATTAGCAATAAAAGAAAACTATGAAGGCTTGGCCTTTAGACTTCTCATTTCCACAGGATTCCAAGTAGCTCTAAAACCTTCTTTTTTTTCCAAATTACAGTGATCCTCGCATTCTTTAAGAGAGTGCAAGAGTTACCCAAAGAGAGTCAACATCTTAGAAAGATCTAAAAGATCTTCCAGCAAATGCTGAGATGGACAAAAATCCTGAAATTGCTTTCAACACTCAGAGGTGACAGTCAAGATTCTACAACCTCAGAAGCCCCAATCGTATAGGCAGAGGCAGGCTGTGAGCCTGCTGTATTGTGACATCTGGTTTTGGAAGTTAATCAAGAGAATTTACATAAAATTACAGGATTTCATGCCAGTATCTTTAGGATACAGTGGTGGCTAGGTCTTGAATTCATGCTGAGCTAATTCTTGTAACTATTTCATGACAATATCCAAAAGTTCACTTGAGTTCTCTGTATCTGCAAGTATAATTACTCTTTCTTCTGACTTTAAATTCTGTAAGTGAGAAGTGTTGTATAGGTTTACCTTTAACAGAAAAAGAAAAAAAAAGCTAATATGTTTTATTTTCTTATAGGATCCTTAAAGAGTTTTCAATACAGCAAGACAGTGATCCTTTTTGGGAAAGCTCTTATTTTCACTTTGGGCACACACAGTTTCAAATAATCAATTTCTAATTCAATATAACTGAGTGAAAACTACACACAGGAATCTTTTATTTCAAAATAGCTTTTCTGCAACTGGAGTACTTTTTTTTTTTTTTTTTATGAAATCTGAAATCATGGACGTGTCCTTCTTTAAAATAGCAGAGTTTTTTTTTTAAACTCTCTGAACATTTGCATTGTTAGGAATATATAGCAGAAAAAGAATCCAAATGCTATTAAGGTTTTTAAGCTGTCAAGTGAATTCTGCACACTACATTTATTCTGTTCCCATTTGCTCTCAAGGAAAAGTGCAAAGTCAAATGTGTTCTTACAAAAAGCACCGCATGCTGCATGTAAATGAGACCGTTCTTCCTGAGGGTCTGTCTCCAATTTGATAGGACGTTTAAGTGCTTGCTTTCACTTAGAAGAGACTGAAATTTACAAATAGACATCGAGAGCGGTGAAAATGCCATTTATCTGAGATTTTTCTCCCTCAACACAACCATCAAATCAGATTGTTCTATTTCTTTAAAGCAGTACTTGATTAACTAAGCAATTATTTCCTATCGAGAAACATAAATAATTACGTGGAGAAACAAGGGTTGCAGGCAATCGTTGGCCAAAAGGACAAGCAATCTAGCCATTTGGTTGAATACAATAGCTGTAAAATCCGTTTTTTTTCCATCTTTGCTATTGTGTTTCTTGGTGCTGACACCTCTCTTCTAACTACAGATGCTTTCGCCTCATAGTGCGGCTACTTGTTCTTTTGCACATAGCAGAAGCTTTGCAGATGAACAAGCCTGTTTCATTCCTAACACCATCATTCAATCTTTATTAGGACTTGTGATTTTTGAGCTTCTGATATGACTTGGTGGGTAAAGATGCGTGACCCACAACTTTGGCATGTACATTCCCATACATACATCATTAACACAGTAATAACAACAACAATAATAATGCCTCAAATTGTTAAGAAATGTCATTGGATTTCAGTATTATCATATTAAATTATATTACCATAAGATGTTTTATCAACATAGCACACATTATAGTTATTTCTACTGTAATTTCCAACTGGAACCCATTTTTAGATGGTTACGTCTTTGGCAAGCAGCTTGTAAAGTGGATAAAAGGATGATTTGGGGGGTTGGGTCTAGTGAAATGGCTCTAAGGATGCTGGAATACTTCGAGTACAAAGGAATACACTGGAGAGTGATAGGACAAGACACCCAAGAGCCTCCTCTAGCTTCTGAGCTCTCATAGACATAAAGCCCTCTCCCACATTCACAAAGAGCACACATACACACACACACACAGAGCATAACTTCTATAGTCACAACTCCTGTGTCTACATTTTGTGTTTTCACCACAGACCATAGGTCATGTTACTCACAGTTCATTTCCATAGCTTACACAACAGATATAATAGTACTCATCAGTGACGATATTTATAAATTTCTGGAAGTTGACATTGACTTTGAAAAAACCTTTTTTTTTTTTTTTTGCTTTTACTGTTTTCACTCATTTTGATCACATGAAATACACGAGAACAACTGCCCATTTTAGAAAACAAAAATAAAATAAAAATAAAAATAAAGGTCAACTTAGTTTGTGAGTCATATCACATTTTCTTTGAAAGCGCCCATCTTCTCCATTCTGTGTGGAATTATTTTTTCTCCCTTGGATTTGGACTCTTCCCAGTTTTCTTCTGAAATGAGAATTGGTATAGCCTGTATTGAGGGGTGTCTACAGTCTAGGTCATGTAATTTAGCTGAGAAGCAACCAAAGCTACTGGACCAAATCAGTCACATGTTATTAGCATGGATGAAAGAGAGAAACTGAAATTGTGGGGATTTTTTTTTTTTTACTTCAGAAAAGTTGTCAAATACACAAACGGATTAAGACTTAGACTGCATAAAACTGTGAAAATATGCAAGTCACTTTGGAAATTGGTGTTCATTTTGAGAGCGGTATTGGTTCAGGCTGAACAGCGGCCACTCATGATGTGTAATGTAAGTCTGTTGTGTGCAGTGGTGAATGGCTTGCATGGGTAAATCTGTATGTTAGAGCTTTACTTAAAGGGTTTTACAAATATCAGCATTGCTAATGTAGCTTTGTTTCCTTTGGTGGCCTTTGACAAAGATCGAAAAAAACCTAAGGGTTTTAAGATATGAACCATCATTTTGCTTAAAGAAGTAAGGGAGAAACAAAAGGATGTAGCCATTTTAAGACCTGTATTAGTGCTGTAAGTATGTCCCTCCTCAGCAACTATGCATAATTTACTCTCAGCCTTGGGTACAAAATCCTCAACATATGTTAAAGATTTTGATAATATTGAATTCCTGCTAGAAGTTCTCCCAGTTAGATAAAATGCTTGAGTTTTAAAAAATGTATGTGACCTTCCCAAAGCAAGAGTTCAAAGTCTCAGCAATTTACTTCAGAAAGATGAATGTTACAAGAAGCCTGTGGACTTTCAGGAGATGAAAATGATGGAATAAAAGTATAAGTAAAGATGAAGCATGACAGAGAAAGACTGTAACTATTGGAGATATAAACTGACTTGTCCTGCCTGTGTTTCCTCTGGAAAGAAGTCGCTTTAGGGGATTGGGGAGATTTCTCAGTGGTTACGGATGCATAGCACTTTTTCAGAGGACATGAGTTGGGGTCCCAGAACCCACACACAAGGCAGTTTACAACAGCCTATAACTTCAGCTCCAGGGAATCTGAAATTTTCTCCTGGACTCCTTCTCATAATCATCTCTTCTCATACATACACACACTCTCTACACAGACACACACATACCCCCTACAGAGACATTCACATACAGTCTACCAGATATACACATACACATACCCTCTACACAGACACACACACACCCTCTACACAGACACAAAGACATCCTCTACACAGACACACACACACACCCTCTACACAGACACACACATTCCCTATGCATGAACAATGCATTTAGATCCTCTAAGTGGACACATGCATATACATAGGATTAAAAATAAGATAAATCTTTAAAAAGAGAAGTAACCTTAACAAAACTCTTAAATCTGGGAATAATTTTTATTTCAATGTGTGCTCATTATGACTCAATAGCCAAGTTATGAGATCATCCTAAATGTCCAACAACTGAATGGATAAAAGCATGTCCTACAGACACAGTGGAGGTTTAGTCAATAGTATAAAAGAATGAAAATACTACTTCATTTGCAGAAAGTGTCAAATGAAATAAGCCAGGGCCATAAAGGCCTTCTGTTTTCTCTCATATGGAGATTATAGATTTTTTTTCTAGAATTGTTTTTCCCTTTTTTCTTTTTAGATTATAATATAATTACATCATTGTTCCCTTTCCTTTCCTAGTAGAAAGGGTATTGGAATGAGAGAGATAGAATGCAGAGGAAATGTGATCATAGTACATGATTTACACGTAGCCAAAACCCATAAGGAGCCCTATAATTTTGTATAATATATGTAGGCAAATATTAGTAGTGAAAATATTTTAAAGAGTTTATGAAGCACTCAGAGCAGAAGTATTAGAAACACCTACAGGATAAAACATAGAGACATAGAAGCCAATGGTCCAAATTCCTACTTGTGGGAGGAACTATTACACTCTGCTGAGTTAGAACACTGAAATAAGTTTCTGTAAGAGATTTTTGAATGAGTTACACTAAGGATCTTCCCTTCCTTTGTGAAACTGAGAAATAAGTTTAGTGAGTTTCTTTTCCCCAATTAAGTGCTTACTGGAATGGGGAAAGGCAGGTAGCTGTCTTTGGGGGACAGATTATAGGTCCTGATAACTAAAAAAGACGATGACATGAGATCACTGAACTAGTAAATTTTAAGAGTGGTAAAGTCCTAGCAATCTTCACTGGGAGGTATATAAATGTGCTTTAAAATTTAAAAACAGGAGAAAAGAAAATACTTTCAAGTAAGCAGGTAGGTTATAGATATTACGCCCTTTATCGTATGTAGGAATATCCCACTACTATGAGCTTGTACTTAGACTTGTAATGTGCTTCAGCCAATTAAATGTTCGCTGCTTCAAAACTTTGACAAGGATAAGGTTAGGTTTCAGAAGACTGCACATAACGTGACTTCAATCTTCTGCTTGTCTCCAGGAATACCCAGGCTTGGGGTAACATCAGTGCAGAGCAATATTCCCTCATGGAAACCACTGTGGGTGAGGTTCGGGTATTTGCTATCACAATGACAAGAATATTTAGGTGACAAGGTTGTCTTGAAACTCTCGGGCTTTAGTTTTTTTTCCAAACCAAGAAATCAGTAACATTTTCCCATAAGACACAAGTAAATTTTCTTACAAGGATGATTTTATTATACATTAATCCAAAGGGGTACAGGGTAAAGAGATACAAAGACTGCTGTCAACCATATTTCTTTCTTTTTTTTTTTTTTTTTAGCACACTAGTGACACTTTTTTTTCCATTTTTTATTAGGTATTTAGCTCATTTACATTTCCAATGCTATACCAAAAGTCCCCCATACCCACCCACCCCCACTCCCCTACCCACCCACTCCCCCTTTTTGGCCCTGGCGTTCCCCTGTACTGGAGCATATAAAGTTTGCAAGTCCAATGGGCCTCTCTTTCCAGTGATGGCCGACTAGGCCATCTTTTGATACATATGCAGCTAGAGTCAAGAGCTCCGGGGTACTGGTTAGTTCATAATGTTGTTCCACCTATAGGGTTGCAGATCCCTTTAGCTCCTTGGGTACTTTCTCTAGCTCCTCCATTGGGAGCCCTGTGATCCATCCATTAGCTGACTGTGAGCATCCACTTCTGTGTTTGCTAGGCCCCGGCATAGTCTCACAAGAGACAGCTACATCTGGGTCCTTTCAATAAAATCTTGCTAGTGTATGCAATGGTGTCAGCGTTTGGATGCTGATTATGGGGTGGATCCCTGGATATGGCAGTCTCTACATGGTCCATCCTTTCATCTCAGCTCCAATGTTGTTCTATGCTTTAGGCATTAAGGTTTCAGAAAGTGCTTCTAGTTTTAGAGACACAAATACCAATTATAAGTCCCGCCTGGAGAAAACTCATGGCTGACATGTCATCTCGCCTCTCCTCAGATCTACAAAATCCCCTTGCCTTAGCCCAGGTACACAACTTCCCTGACCCCATTCCCTGGGACAGGTGAACCTGCCAAGGAGAAGCACAAGGTTCATTAGGTAAAAAACCTTCATGTATCTGCTTCTAATCTGATCTGCTCTAACCTGTTTGTGTCAGAGAGAGAGAGAGAGAGAGAGAGAGAGAGAGAGCCTATTATAACAAACAGTCTGAGCACTCCTAACTCAAAATCTAAATCCCGAATTGGTTCAAACTCAAAAATTTTAAAGGAAATATTTTCTTGGACAGTTTCATACATAGATATAATTTATTTTAGTCATTTCTACCTCTCTTAAACCTAACTCATCCCTGCTTCTAAGAAACCCTTCCTCCAGAGAAGCCCTCTTTATCTTTCATGCCTGTGGTGGTGGATAGGGTCCACCAAATTTTCTTAAGGTTGCTGATGTGGATATGGGTGGGATGCTCTTTACTGGAACAAGGGTTACATATCAATTGCCAAATCATTGATGAAGACCATGAACTGCCAACATTCCCTAAGGAAAGTGTGGGGTCTCACACACCCCTATTCTACCCAGGAGGAGATGTTTATAGGCCTAATTTTATGCTGGTCTGGTTCAGGTAATCAAAGCTGCAGTACGTTCATAAGTGGTGAAAGCAATGATGGCTAAGTACACCTGACAGGTACACTGAAAATACTGCACCAAATTACCATAAGGCTGTTTCTATAATATGCAAAAAGGTTAGGGAATCATCCCAGTGGTATACTGATTAATCCAGCATGCCAAGGTCCTACATTTGACACCTCATATTGAAAAATAAAAAGGTTTTATGAAGCACAAATGAATTTTGGTACCCACTCCAGGATATGTCGCTATACTTTTGCTATTCTAAAATCATCTAAAAATGTTTTGCTTTCATTCTGGACTACTGTTATAGGTACTTTATATAGTTCTATACATAGGTCTTGTCACCATCTTTTCATATATGAATAACAAACTACTCAGACAAATATATCATTTTCTTAAAATTGCAAAGTAATGGGGAAGAGGAGTCCTGGTCTTGGCTCTTACTAATAAAGATAATACTAAAATAATTAATCTATCTAATAACCTGCCCTTAAGTGCTGTTGTGTGTCACTTATTCTGTTGTCAAAACCATCATAGGACCAATCACTTTTAAGATCATTTTTGGCTTATTTATACCTTGTCATCACAAATTATAAGATTTATATCTTATAATGGATTAAAGCGGAAGCAGGTGATGCAGTCTTTCCTCTTCTCATCGCTGTATAAGCTGATCAAAGCCATTGGTGGTAGACTGCAATAGTAATAAAATAGGGTTTGACAAGAAGAGCCTTAATGGCTCTCAACACTCACGACAAACATTGCCCTAAAAATACTTTTGATCGATGTCTGGGAGAAGATGAACAGGTCCTTATAAGATTACATCCCTGAAAACTTCATCTGACATCTGTCTTAATAAAGTCCATCCCCATCACACAGATTAGACGATGCTACATTATCTTGTTTTCCACCTCCTCTTCCTCTCCATCCTCAAATTTTCCCATTCTGTCATGTTTTTCTTGGATTGGAAACAAGCTGTTTCTTGTGTTGATTTGGTCCTTCAATTCAGTAGTGAATTCATCCCCATACCAGGAGCTCTGAGCACTTCAACAAATGCCATTTCCTCTTAAAGTTCACATTCCTCACTCCATTTTCAACACCAGGCTTCAATCCCAACACCATTTCTCTGGTCTTCTCCAGTACTTCCATGAGCTTTAGACACCATTACCATTTATTATCTCTATGTAGCACACAGGATTTTGTCTACATGTTAATTAGCTTCACAAGAACTCAACTGCAAGCTCTTCCAAAGACTGGGTTGGTACCCTTTTCACCTTTATACCTGCAACATCTAGTGTTTAGCATAGAATATGCATACAATCATTTTATATTTGGAGGTTATGCCTCAGAAATGAATTCTGTTATAAATTCGCAAATGATCCTAAGTATAATAATCAAGGAACAAGGGCTCATCTCCCGACCTTCTGAGTTTGCTATTATTCCAAATGCTCACTAAGAAAATTAGTTTATGGAATAATCTAACATTAGCATTAAAAGTGACAATATTTGTAGTGCTATTGAGTATGAATATGGTGCTGGGAAAGAGAACATCCAGACAGCAGGGTCATTTCTACATGGAGAAATATATTTGCTAAACATATATATGTAATGACGACAATTCTGTTAATTCTCAGTTCTAATCGGCATTCAATAAATGTTGCAAGAGATGAAAGTATAGAAACAGATTTGTTTACTTCACAAAAATAATACACCTAAGACAATCTTCTTTTAATAGAAAAAGATGAGAAATGTGACCTGCTAAATATGTTAATGTATAGCCTTAACGAAAGGGTTGGTTTTATTTATTGCTATAATTCAACAGAGCAGAGTTAAATATAACATGATTTTTAAAAATATACGAGATTACCTTGTTTTCACAAAATTACAAGTCATATGTAGAAAAGACTCTGCTTAGAGGGTTTTAACATAAGATTGTGCAAAGGTCTTCCAGAGCAGCACAGTCACACAGTTTTGTTAGGGAGAGTCCACTTACAAAAACACAACTATAACACTCTGCACTCTGGGGTCATGGTGCCCTGGTCTATCGCATCCCCATCTCAGACTGACTATAAGATCTGTTAGCCAGGTTAAGAGTACACAGACATGTCAGCCACATTACCCTTTTCCTGAGGTTTGAGTTCCCTTTGTCTCTCTTTCCTCCTCTTTCTGACTCTTGTTTCTCTACCTCCTCTCTCCTCTCTTTCTCTCCTTTCTTTCTCTTGTTTCTCTCTTTGCTCTCCCTTTCTTCTTTCCTTACACTTTTTATTCTTACTCTTATTCCTCTATTCCCCCCTCCCTCCAGTCTTCCTGTTCTCCTCTTTCTTTCTCATCCTTCTTTTTCCTCGTCCTGTCTCTCCCCATTCAGGTAACATGTATCCTTATCTCCTTGTAAGGCTGTACCAATAAAAGTTCTTTAGAAATAAAATAACAATTTGAATGATATACATTATTCCTTGTCTATTAGTGTATCCCATTCCATGGGAACAGTTTAACAATATTTGAACAAAATCAAATAATGTGATCCAGATGGTTTGTTTATTAATATAATATTCATTATATATCCAGGTATGTTTAGATCTCTAAATTCCTAACACTTACCCAGTAATCTCTTCTGCCATTCTTTTCTCTCCTCCTTCATCTTCTTCTGTTAGCAAAATGACTACCAAAATGTCTTTGGCCTGCTGAGAAATTGTAACACTCTGAAGATCAACCTCCTAGTCTATGACTTCTAACTGGGAAGACTGTTAACTGGGTTTTCTAACCACTAATCATAAGAATAGTGCACCTAAGAACAGTTTCACCTCACTGAGAAGCCATGCTCCCTTGAACTTCTGACCCCTACTTTCTTCAATTGTGCTGTTTTTATCATGGCATATGTTAGTTTTCTTGATACATATGCCAGCCAATTCTTCTTTCATTCTATTCTTCGTAGACTTCACTTATCCATATTGTGAATGATAATGTTTTATTTTCTCCATCATCCAACCATTCCCCTCACATTTTCCTGGATATCTCACTCAGTTTTACATATTGATGAGCCATAGCCCTGCACTCACAAGTCCCCTGAGTTCCACTTGCATGTCCAAGATCATGATGAACATCCAGACCTTCCTAGAAGTTATGCAAATGTTTGACACACTGCTATACCACTTGGTTCCTCCTTCAATATTCATTTGGAATATAATTTTGGTTCTGTCTTCCTTCTCATCTCCAATATCTAGTAAATCAATATCCTCTGTCAAATAATTTCCATGAGTATTTTTCTTATCTTTGTTTCTGCATTCCCACTATCTCTGCTATGATTCAGGTTGTCATCTCTTTAGGGTTGACAAATCATAACTCTCCAGTTATTATTTTTGTTTCTGTTTTCTTCTCTGTTCAGAACTGGAAGAGGATAACCTATTTGTTCATGCTTGTATTGCTAGATTTGTAGATTAAAGTGGGACACAGCAGAACCAA
Organism: Mus musculus; assembly: GCF_000001635.26. Taxonomy (NCBI): domain Eukaryota; kingdom Metazoa; phylum Chordata; class Mammalia; order Rodentia; family Muridae; genus Mus; species Mus musculus. The sequence goes on along the minus strand of NC_000082.6, from coordinate 73,301,461 downwards.
GAGGGCAAAACGAAGAATCAGATCATTCTTTAAATCCTCCAAGTCTATCCATGCAGAAAACAGTTTATGTGTTTCCTGAGCTTGGAAAAAGTTAATATTGCTTTTGTTTTTCTTATTCTTTTTTTAATGGTTTTTTATTATTGGGTATTTATTTCATTTATATTTCCAATGCTACCCAAAAGTCCCCCACACCCTCCCACACCCACTCCCCCACCCACCCACTCCCATCTCTTGGCCCTGGCGTTCCCCTGAACTGAGGCATATAAAGTCTGCATGACCAATGGGTCTCTCTTTCCACTGATGGCCGACCAGGCCATCTTCTGATACATATGCAGCTAGAGAGTTAGTTCATATTGTTGTCCCACCTATTGGGTTGCAGATCCCCCCAGCTCCCTGGGTACTTCCTCCAGCTCCTCCATTGGGGGCCCTGTGATCCATCCAATAGCTGACTGTGAGCATCCACTTCTGTTTTTGCTAGGCCCCGGCATAGTCTCACAAGAGACAGCTATATCAGGGTCCTTTCAGCAAAATCTTGCAAGTGTATGCAATGGTGTCAGTGTTTGGAGGCTGATTATGTGATGGATCCCCGGGTATGGCAGCCTTTAGATGGTCCATCCTTTCGTCTCAGAGCCAAACTCTGTCTCTGTAGCTCCTTCCATGGGTGCCTTGCTCCCAATTCCAAGAAGGGACAAAGTATCTAGAAACCCTAGGAAAGAAATCTGGAACCATAGATGTTTTTCTTATTCTTAAAGTAACTTGAATTCTATTTTCCCTTTTGATTACAACTAGAAAAATCTTAATTAACCTTCCCCAGGTCCCCAAAATGAGTGTGTGAGAACTGGATAGTCTCTTCAAAGCAGTGCACAAACGAAGTTGAAAAGGAAACAAGAATGAAGGGCACAGACAGGAAAAGAGATAGATAATTGGGTAGATAGATAAGTGATAGATAGATAAATGGAGAGATAGGTGACATAGAAACATACTCTAATATATAATTCATCCATAGAAACATACTCTAAATATATGATGAATCCTGAATTACTACATAAAACCTTCTAGATAAAATTATTTGGTTTTGATTTTAAATCACTAAACTGTAGTCATTGAAAAAATATAGTATTAATAAAGGAATATTATACTATTTAACATATCATTTCCAGCTTCAAGTGAGGTCAGGTAGACCTATGTTATGAGACATAACTAAATATGCTACAAAAATATCAGTGTCAAATAAATCATTCATTATGAAGATTTTGTGTGTGCATGTACGTGTGTGCGACATTTTTTGGCCTATATAAAGTTCTTTGAGGACAAGAAAATACACAATGAATAATTTATTGTAGATAACCTTGGCGTTTTTCTCAATCCAAGGCACCAAGAGCTTCATAAAATTCACAGAACCAGATAAACTTAAGGTAGCTACAGATCCAAGCTCAGTCAAGGATAGGTTTTCCAGGTGGGTTTGATTTACACTTTTCCCTGCAAACCTTTGAAATAGCAATGTCCTTACAGAAAATATATAGTGTCTCGTCAATATAATGGCAGGAGTATTTATCACCAACAGTGATCACACTGCTGCTCCCATTTCTTAATTTCTATTTTCTTCTATAGCCCCAGTCATGAGAGAGAGAGAGAGAGGGAGAGGGAGAAGGAGGGAGAGGGAGAGAGAGAGGGGGGGAGAGGGAGAGGGAGAGAGAGAGGGAGAGGGAGAGGGAGAGGGAGAGGGAGAGGGAGAGGGAGAGGGAGAGGGAGAGAGAGAGAGAGAGGGAGAGGGAGAGAGATTAGTGTGGATACGTCAGTGGCGGTTGTCTTCTAGAAGTTATTTTATACCATTCCATTTTTTTCTGTTCCTTCCATGCTTTCTATTATTATC